>NC_037592.1:6817546-6855046 GCF_003073045.1 Pomacea canaliculata
GGGGGGGGGGGGGCAAGGAAAAATAAAAAAAAAAGGGTCTTTCAAAGTGACGGGGGAAAAAAAAGAACTTCGAGAAAGGCTCCTTCGGAGCGTGGACCGGTCCAAAGCCGACCCTGTGGACAAGCCCCCTCCCTTTTCCAAACCTCATTGACCAGCCCCATGAAACTTGTCCAAACCGTTTTAACACACTATAAAGGGGCTGGAGCCTTTTAATTGGCGACATGCAAAATAACTCAAGGCCCTAAAACTGACGACAGGTTAAGGTAAAATAAATGATGGTCCACACAACAACAGATCAATATCAACTACAGTAGGTTTAATTAGTGGAAGGATCGCGAGCACCGGTCTCGGTAGGGTTAATTTTTGCTAAAGAATACAAAACAAGCTTAAAAGATAAACAATTCAGTAAAGGAGTATACATGTGATTTCTGTTCTATCTGTCTTCTAAACTGATTTTATGATCTTGAGAACAATTTTCAGTGCGGATCAGGTACAAACACTGATGAAGGGGAGATAACAAGCCGAACTTTTTTTCTGTCTTACGTCCCTTTGATTAGTTTCTCCTCTGAGTTGCTTATGTGGCGTCTATGCACGTGTCAAAATGCTCACTTAATTGTCTGTCTGGCGGCGTGCTTTCATTCATGGTGTTCCGAGGATGAATGAAGCTGAAAGTATATAAATCTCAAGACCAGCTTTTAGCGAGTAGATAAACCTGCATAGAACATTTGTCAATACAAATTGTTAGATGCTGCGAAAAGAATTTTATTGTTATTCTAGAAATTTTTAAATTAAGAAGTTGGCATGATATTTTAATGAGTAAATAGTTTCTTGTATCAATTATATCTTAGTGTTTTGTTTGCTAAGTAAAAAATACTTTGCTCCTTCATTAAGTTATGCTACTTGAATTATTTACTCTGCTTAATGTTTCACCCCTCACCGACCCGCCTGTCATTAGTAAAATACTTGGAGGAATATCTGTAGAATTTGTTTTCATCAGGGTTCTTTAGTATAATATATTGAGAAGCTTTTTACTGTCTACCTTTCTATATCGTTTTGTGTTCTGTTTGCTTTATACATAGGTTCATTAACTTTCAAATCTTTTTTTAACTTATTCATTTCGCTGTAAACTGAGCTGGATAAGGCAAAGAAGGCTCTTTTTCTTATCGGGTAGTAAGAAGAGAATGAGGGAGTCATAGGAAAGTGAATCGCAAAAGGCAACAGCATTGAGTCTCGCTGACCTTAAGAATTTTTAGAACTACTCTGTACAAAGGATGGTCACATTCTGAGGAGAATCAATGAACTATGCTGCTACATCCATCAGGAGATGACCGGTTCTATGGATATTATAGTGGCTATTGGGAGGCAAGGAAAGGACGCTAAACACTAACACTCATAAACGTTGTAGGCTGTACAGAAGACAGGTACATTTACTGACATGGTTAAAACGAGAGGTGAGTGGAGGCTCGTTACTATATGTATGAAAGCTTTCTCGACAGCGCGTTCTCATTTTAGTCCCACCAAGCCTCACACTGCAGTCAGAGCCAGCCTCGGTTCGGCTACGGCATCGGAAGCTTGAATGCGTCCTGTGGCGATGGACGGTTGTCTCGGCGGACGATCCTGGGCTGCACTATCGTTGATAACTGTTTAGTCCTTATTTAGTCATTAGTGACGAGACTGTGTACGTGAATTGAGCCTTTGTAGCATTTCAGTGGCTCGTCTCATTTTGCCCCCTACCTCTCTAACTCTCTTTTGGTGGGTGTGGTAGAGAGAGACAGAAAGGAAAGAGGGGAAGAAATATAAGTTTCTCTAGCTTTTTTTAAGCAATCTACGGCATTAGACTAAAAACGTAGGATCATTTCAGTAGCATTTTTTCAACGTCCAAGCACATTAAGGCGACAAGCTGATGTTGAGCTCAGCAAACAAGAACACACATGCACAGACAACAAGCTCTATGGATGATGATAATAAGAATAAAGAAAATCTCTCAGTCCTGCTGTCGTTAAAGCTTATAGATGGGTCCAGCCTTCGGAACATAGGTACCATCGTATTCACAGTGCACTAAGAATGTGTAGACGATCACAATCTCAAACACGACAGAAGCTATAATGAAATACACAGCTCGTGAAGAGCTCACTCATTTTCATTCACCCACAGTGACTGTCAGCACTCCATAGCCAGTGTCACGATGAATTAATGTCGCACATAGGTAGATCAGATAGTGAGCGAACCTTGTGACAGGTGTACAAAGTGTTTGTCGAGACCAAAGAACTATACGCTGGAGAAGTGGAAGGGGTCGATAGATTGATTGGTAGTTTTGTTTTTGTGATAAGAATGATAAACATCTGAGCCATTGTTGGAATGAAATGAAACTGCACCAGGCCGCGCAGGCAAAAGCGAAAACTTCCCTCTCTTCCAAAGGTTGAATCGTTATTCACAAAATATTGGAATAACGTCCCTCATTCCTGCCGTCCCTTCAGTGCTCTTCTTCGTTGTTAGCTGGTCACTTTCATGCACTCTCTAAATAATGGGGCTCTCTGTAATAAGCATGTCTGAGAAACTAGTGTGGGAAGTCAGCCTAACGCGAGGTAAGTGTCCTAGGAGTCTTCTATGCAAGGTATATTTCAAACATTATTTATGCTTTTAAAAAACAACCAGCATGCATATTGTTCCAACTTCCTCACGCAGTCCGTGCTGCGCCCTCGTGTCACCAATGGGAAAAGGAACCGTAAACTGTCCACGTGATATTTGATGCAGATGCACGGACTGTTGTTAGTTGAAGGAACATGTTCCATGACAACGAAACCGTTTATAGTCTCTTCCTTACGCGACTTCGTCTCTGGCATGCACTTGTGACAAACTTACACAAGACGGAAAAAATCAGGACTTTGGTATTCTGAGGGTTTTGACATCTTTCGATGAATAATATGAAAATATTAAGGTTCTGGAAATTCAGGTGTGTCACAGAAAAAGCCTCTCTTTCTCGTTGCCTTTCTCTCCAGGACAAACTCTCCGCCGATTCCTGGCGTGAAGGTAAAGCGTTTTCAGCCAGCGCATGCGCATCAAGTGCAGGTAATGCCCATGATGCATAGAGTGGCTTGGCTTTGCCTGTTTCGGCTCACTGTCCACCTGTCAATATTATCAAGAACTTGTTGTGTGCCGGATGGTGAACCAGACTGCTCTTGTCCTGTTTTTGCTCGCTCCTCGCAAGGTAAGTCTTTACAAACAGTTCTTCATGTCCAGAGGCAGTCCTTCATGTAAGCTTAATTATTTTCATCTTTTCATTCGTGTTAAAAAGAAGAAAACAACATAGATTTTTCTGAGACTGGATTATAGTATATCCTGGCGTTTAGACAGTGATAGGGATTTTTAACTCATTTGTAAATTTAAGCATAACTGTAGTGAAGGATGGAAGATTTGAATTTCTGTAAATATTCCATCCTTTTTTCTTTTCTTTCTTTTTTTTTGGTGTGTGATTAGTCGGGTTAGGTAGGAATGTCTATTTTCTTGTGTTCTGGTTTACATCAGTTCTCGCTAAATAGGAAGGGGAGGTATAGGGGAGTAGTATGAGATGAAAATGATGTCCTTAGGGGCGAGATTTAGTGTATGTTATCGTGGGAACAGTTATGGTTTTAATAGTAAGTCTTACAAGATCTCTGGGAGGGTAGAGACAACTGACAGGCCAACAACTTTGCGAGGTTTCAGCTAGTATTAGAGGAAGGCGTAGACGCCATTTTGATAGACCGATATGTGAGATAAGTGCATGAGTAAAAATTAGCAGAGGGGTTTTTGCATCACAGAGTGTATTAATCATAGTCGGGTCTGGCTCATTAGATTAGTTTTGTTGTGCTCACTTACGTATAATTACACTTGCGAATTGAAACGCTCTGTTGCAAAGTATTGAAGACAAGCACTTTAATGAATCAGTCTAAAGAAGAATTCGAAGTCATCTTGTCGGGGAAAAAAATATGAGCGAAGGTTTTCAGCATATTAAGGGGTGGAGGAAGCAGGAGTGCACAAAGAAAGCCGGTGAGTAAGGGAAGGGCAACACAGACCTCGCTGTGTGATACCATTTCAAGATATGACAGCCCACCGCCTTATGGAGGGTGAGGCTAGTACTCGACTGAGTTCACGGGTCACCAGGGCATGTGTCAGCCTACACACGAAGTTTCATCATGTGCTTAGATCTTGTCTTCTCAAAACAACAGATGCGAACCAGAGAACGAGGCAAGAAAAGCCCACGGAATTATTCCATTCTCTTGCCAAAAACGAGATAAAATGCTGAAGAGAATGGAAAAGAAGCAGGCTCATGCTGTAAATACCCAGTAGCAGGGAGAGGTTGGCCAGGCAGAGTTCGTTTACGCCTTAAAAGCGCCTTCCCCGTATTTACGTTCCACTTGAGTCACACGAATGACGAACTGACAGCACCTTCTAAGGTGGTTATCGATCTGTGTAGATTCGCAGGGGATGGGAATTAATTTTCGCAAGGGCTGCATAGAAATGAATTAGTCTTAGAGGGCCGGACAATCTAAGTTACTCATTTGTTACCGATACTGTATGTATAGTATTTCGGCGGGTGAGCGGGCGGGCCGGTCACAGACAGAGGCGGGGCCGGATCGGCTCCGCGGGCCGGCTTTGCAGGTCTGGTGTAAGAACTGTGCAGGTCTCTGTTAGAAGCATGTCTGTATCGCATAATTATCTGTCATACGATGAACACATTGTACAGTTGTGTTTTAAAACAAAAATGCATCGGTGATTGGAAGCTATGAAGGCTGTGTATGGGTTCAGTCCAGTTTCGGAACACGCTGTGTTTCATCTGCATTATCTATCTGTGGATAAATAAGGGTTTGCTTCAAACACTTCCCGATGGGATTGATGGATTGCATTGATTGATGATTTGATTGATTTGAATGATGATTGATTAGTGAGGTCGCATTCGTGTTCGTGCGATGGATGACTACGAACAACGAGCTCCCATTTCAAGGGTGGTCCGATCGTTTGTGGGAAGTCCAGCATTGGACATCGTGCACGTGAGTTGATGAACCTGATCGTGGAAATAATAAAGTGATAATGTCTCCCATTTTAGTGCTAATGCCAAGCTTTATCAGCAATCATTTTGAGTAAGAGACGTGTTTAGTGCATCATATTCATTAATTCTAAAGGTCGAGTGGGTGAAATTTCTCTTTCTGGTACTGGTCGAAGTGGAGCCAGTTGTCGAGGTACTGTGACCTGAGTTCGAGTGTCACGCATCACAACATTGTACCTAAACATCTATCATTGAGCACAACAGCTTGAGATTTTGCATGATAAGCAACTAAGGTAAAGCAAGCTGTACAGTAATTTTGCTGCAGGGTGCCAGTCGTTATAAGTGATGGAGGTATAAGTGAGGGTTTCTGGGGTCCACGACCATCAATATTAATCACACAAAACCGTAACATCTCTCTGTTGCAGGCTTTTACGAGGATCCTCTGAAGTGCATCAACGAAACCATGACAGCATGCATGTCGAATTCCTCAGTCAGCAGCAACATCACAAACTTGATGGCAACCAGGGACGAGTTTTGTCGGCCAGGTAAAGAATCTGAAGGAAGCGCATCACGTGCATTGTGTGTCTTAGCAACACACTGAAATTAAGCGCTATATTCATTTGTTTGTTTGTTTGCTTGTTTATTTGTTTGTTTGTTTGTTTGTTTTTGCGTGAGACAGGCACGATGTACAACACACTTCTTCCTAAACACTTTAATACCATATGGCATGTTGGATATATTGTTTAAATATGCGTTTGTCGACGTGTTGCAGAAGTCAAGTGCAAAGAACGCATTACAGGATGCACGTGTATTCTGCCGCACTCCATCGAGTTAACGAATGTGTGGTAAGTGTTACCACTAGGAAGCTAGTATTGGTTTAGGGGACACTTTTGTGTTGTTTTGTTTTTGTTTCTATTCTGTAGCAGTGAGCACTAAACAGCCAGGTTTGTTTAAAAAAATGTATCACATGGACAAAACAAAACGAGATGTTAGTCTAGGACGTTCAATCCAAGCCGTTTTGTCAACGGCCAGAAAGGAAAATGGAGGAGGGGGATTAATGTTAAATCCTCACTCATTAAACAGCAATCTCTATCTTCTAACCGAGCTTACCGACTGGCAGAGCCGCGGGTACATTTACACTATTAACACCACTGTACCATCCCTTTCCGCCATTGTGAGTAAGCCAGACGTGTTGTTGCCCAAGCCTCTCATCTGAGCCCACTGCATGGCGAGTCCCTAAGTCTCGTGTAGCTAAGCCTCCTTAATGAGCTCCGACAGTCCTGCAGCTGAAGGGTGAATAGGTCTTCAACAGGCTTTGAGCTAATGTTCACCTGTCGGGGTATGGGAAGGAGACGAAAGGGGGAGGATCTCGGGTGTCGCCTGTGCAGGTTTGTCTCCAATCCAGTACAAAATGGAGGGACATTTATCACGAAGACTGAGGATCAGATCACGTGTCAGGAATGTTTTATATGATGTGATCTCTGTTCTTGGCTTGGCGTAAACATTTTATTCCTCCGATACTTACAGAGCTGAGCGTAGGTCGTGCATTGTTGATTCAGTGCAGGATGACATATACTATACATTAAATCTGCAAACTGGATATAAGAAAATATGATGACTTCATGACATGAAATAATAACTATCATTATGTTCATCACTCGTCCGCTTTTTTCCCCATCAATCTTTTTTATTATATATAATAATATATGAATGCAGAATGTATTTTTACTATAAAGAAAAGTTTGCTCTTTTAAACCATCTATCCATCAAGCTACACTTCGTAACATATTTGCACTTAGATATTTTTTGTGATGTCCAGCTCGAAGAGAGAGACTTACCTGTCCTGTCTTAACCAGACAGGTGAATGTGCACAGAGCCCCGTACAGGAGGACCTCCTTCATTCACAATGTACGACGCCTACTGTACAAAAGGTAGGCAATACGTTGAAAGATTATAGTTTCAATTGACATGACATGACATGACATGACAGGCATGCTAGGTTAAAAGGCAGGTATTAGGCATCTAAAACTCCTCGTTTTAAAGCAGTCGCCTTTGGGAACCTGAGTAAAGGGAGATAATTCAATCATAATGGGAAGCACGAGTTTAATACGATGCAGAGTTGTCTGCACCAACCCTTTACGAATTGTTTGTATTCAGCCACCTGTCGGCCAGCGGTCAAGTGTGTAGTGGAGGTCATCGACAATATTACTTCTGATACCAGCAACTCATCAGGCTCTGTTGATGTGTTCGCATTTTGTGGGTGAGACAACTTTCTGGTCTGTCTCTTGCTGACGTACGAACACTCCTTCACACTCACACTCTCTCCTTCACACTCACGCTCTCACACACACAAACAACACACCTTTTTTTCTGATGATTTGGTAAAAACCCAGCGCTGGGTGGTATTTTTCATCTGGGTGAGTATCCCTTTTTATTCTCGCTACATATTTACTCGCTACCCATTTAGACGGAAATATCAACAGTTTCTACATGCATACGTTAATGGTCTACAGGCCTCAGCCAATGGGAGAGTTGAGGCCATATACAGTTGTAAACAAATGTGACCACAATTTTTAACCTCCTGCTTTAAAAGAAACATCAGAAAAGTTCACAGAATAGCACTCTCAATTCTGTTCTTGCCAGTGCGGGTGTCGGCAAACTGCTGCAATGCATGGACCAGCCAAAACTGCAACCCAGGGACCTGTCACGGGTGGACAGCTGAGCTCCACTATGGCGAATATGTGCATCGGTATTTACCAAAAAAAAAAAAAAAAACAAGCAAAAAGCAACATTTCCGACTCTTGAATATAGAAAAATGCTGATAGGCCAAATCCTAACACAAAGACGCCGTGATCTGGGTGCGTGCGTGTCAGAATGACTGGGTGGATGTGCATTTGATGGAAGGAATTGAGAGTCTGAATATAAACGCTCACTGTCAAAGCTTAATCTTCTGATGTTCTCTAAAACCGTGTCACCGATCATCATGGATCATCACGATTTTTCTTTCGATCCCAGAAAACGAGACGGTCATCGCAAACACGAGTCAATGTCAAGCCTTCAGCACCTGCATGGGGGTCCTGAATCTGTTTCCAAATGTTACAGTGACACCCCTACTCATGATGGACGTGTACATCAACATGTCTCAGCCCAACTTCTGGTGCTCGTAAGATGTTTTACACATAGCAGATTCGGTGTGAGGGTTGCATGTAATAACAGACAGTGTGTGTGTGTGTTATAATTCTTATTATTACTTTAAATGAAAGCGAACTTTGAGTTTGACAACTGATTAGAGGCAGTGGTACCTCGAATAACTTCTGCTCTCGTCAGAGGATGTGCACCAAATGCTGGCTTGTCTTCCTCATCTAATCCCCTGAAGTTTGTTTCAGACATCTTAGTGATCTATTTACCTGTCTTAACAATGGAACCAAGATTTGTTCTCTACCTGCTAATGTGACGGCCCGTGTGGAGCAGACTTACAACAACATTGTTTCCCTTTGCTCAGGTGAGTACAAGGGAAGAGAACTCTGTAGGGTCAGGGGCCACAAGGGGTACCCACCACTTTGCAGTCTTAGATGAGGGGGAGGGGGAGCTCGAGAACAGGTTGTGAGGTAATATAGGATATGAAAAAGTCCCCAAAAGTAGAGGACATAATCATTTAAATCGCAGGACATCATCCCGTTTTACATGTGAAAGCTTGCACCTCTCAGTGGTGTGCGTAAATGAGTGAGTATCATTAACTGAACGATATGATTAATTGCTGTAAAGAGAGAGAATATCTGTGCATGTGAGAACCTACGCTGATCCGGGTACAGGGGTGAGGAATGTCCGGCTCTGGTCTGGGCCTGCCAAAGCAGCCGCCATCGGAACTCAGAATTCAATAAATCATGCAGCTTTCTTCATAGCAACATAAATTTATATTTAGTGAATTATTTTAATTATAATTCTTAGGGACAAGCGAGAAACGTCTATTACGGAAAAGACAGGACGTGTACAAGATCAGGGGCAGCAACTCTTGTGTGTACTATTCGACAAGCTCACTGGAGTTGTCGGCCTTGTTTAGAAGTCGTGGCCTCTGTGTGGCAGTCGCGCTGCTTTATTATCAAATTCAACATATTATTTATTGTATTACAGTACCCCTCGCAAGTCAAAAATACATAAACCAAAAACTAAGAAAAGGTTTCATGACAAAGAATTATATTTTCTTTGCGAACAGCGAAGAAAGTAGACAAACACTGACCTCCTCATTGTCTGTTTCAGTTTATACTCCAGCTCCGCCAGAACGTAAGTCAGTTATTGTGTTTTGTCTGGATGGTGCCATATTTAGTCAAAATATAACACTGTATTGTAACACATTGGTAGAAAATCTTAATCGGTTTGCATCCGTAAGTTTTTCATGGAATAGTGGTCTAGAAGAACAATTATCTTTAGTTGTTTCGCTAGCCAGGGTGATAACTGACAATTTGGATATTTTAGTCTCTATTTACACTGTATTATTCTAAAACGTGTCCTTTTCTTTATTAAAGTAGGATGGTTCATTCTTGCTTAAATAGGAAAGAATAAGACTAATTTTTTGGTGATTGTTGTCCAACTATTCATCTAAATATTGATCTTTTAAAACATATAGTAGTATTCACGTAAATTGTTGAAATCCATTTTGGATACAAAACATTTGTAACGTGTTTTCTTCTACGACCAAAATATTTGTAGCTATTGTGAAATTAGCAAATATTGCGCTTCCATCAGTATGCAGTACTTCCATCAGTACTTCTGAAAGGAAAAAAATTAAAATTGCTTCTGTGACACTTGTTCTACCGCTGTGATGTTTATTTTCCATGAAAATGTTTATTTAGAATGATAATGTAATAGTTACACTGATTTTTTTTCAGGTTCCACAGTTCCTATTAGTGGTGAGTCCTTTACCTGATAAGCTCGCCTCTTTCCGCTATTTTTGCCATCTTTTTCGTTTCTTTCTCTCTTCTCCTTCTCTTCCTTTTTCCTTCTTCTTTTATTAACCCTCAAAATAAGTCAATTTAGCATGTAAGCTGAGAAAAGCCAGGTGATATTTTCTAAAGTGGAAGTTACTTCATCTAGGTATCCCCGACTGAAACGTATTATTTTTTTACTTGTAAACTACAGCAAAAGCGAAAAGAAAAATACAAGAAAGAAATGTCCTATTAATAATGTGATGAGTTTTGATCGTTTGCAGGAACAAATCCCTTACAGGACTCTCTCTTGCTTCTGTTAGTCTCGTGCATGGCGGCCATTATGCTGAGATTCTAAACGCCCACTGGGGTCGAACGTCAAGATCATTCCAAGGATGGAAAGCGTGGCTCGTGCTGTCCTACCAAATGTTTCTTCAACAAAGTGTTTCGAATATCGTCGATTTGTTTTTAGTGTCAACATAAAATCTCGCTCCCTTCAGAAAATTTGGCTCGGTACAAAAGTTGTTTTTTTTCTCCTGAAGAAAGAATTTTGTCTGCGTTTCCGGGTCAAATGTCATCAGCGTCGTGCTGAGGAATGACGAAGGGGGCTGAGGATGGTGTGATGCTGAAACAAATTCTTACTTGAAGAGGAGACAGGCGAATGCCAGCTGTACATTATGATATATGTTGAGGGAGTGTGTAGTACATAACTAAAATGATGGATGACTGTTGAGGAAAGATGAATTCTTAACCATTAACATTGTATTTACATCACTTTTTTAAATGTTCAGATTAGAAATATCCATATTGATCTGTTATGTCATTATATATAATATATGTTTGTAATGTGTCAAGTCTATGTATTTGCTAATACTTTGTTTGAATAACTGTTTAATAACTTTTGTTTTTACTTTTTTCTCTATATATAATATACAAAATACTAAGGTCTAGAATGAAAAAAAAACCTGTCGCACATCTATAAACAAGGGTGTATTTTCCGAGCGTGAGTGGGAGTGTGTTTGCGTGTACGCGCGCCAGTGTCAGAAAAACGGAGAGAATTAATGTATGTAATAAGGAAACAAATGATTCCAATTATTATTTTGATAACAACTCATTTACAATGTAAAAATAAATATTCAACCATTAAAACGTATTTTCTCCTAGAAAATATTTTCTTTTAGTATGGAAGTATTGAGTGAAGACGTGCAAGAGTTTATTCCTGTTTAGGTGTTTTTCAGACCGCCAGTCGCGTGAACGTATGAATATGTAGGAGTATGTATATATGCACGTGCGCTCGAATGCGTGGAATGTCATAACTGAAAAAATATGGAAACACATTTTCGCACATCTGCATCGTGAAAAGTAGTTTTTGTGCTTTTTACATTACTTTATTCAAGTTCTTACAAAGCAAAGGAAAGAACGAAAATAAGTAACAAAAAAACAAAAACAAAAAAAAACCAAACAAACAAACAAAACAAACAAACGAGCAAGACATGTAAACAGGTTATTGCACTCTAAATTCGAAGACAAAAACTCTCGTCGTTTTGTCAGTGTTTTGATGGATCTCATCTCGCCCACCTGTCGGAAGCGTTGATTGACATTGTCAGTGAAAAAAAAAAAAAAGAAACCACTTCTGTTAATTACTCCCCATTATCAGTTACGCGTGAGGCAGCCGTTTGTGACGACGACCGTGTAAAGTAAATACAGCGACAATAAGAGTGATGGAAGCGCTGTTATTGAGTGAAGGACAACATGTGCAAAATATTTTGTTAGGGCTTTTTTATCTTTTTTTTATTTTGTTTTGTTTTGTTTACAGCCAAACTTTCCACACATTTTGTGGCGTAAGTCCCTTTCTTAAAATATATCTTGTGTCCTTTCCTACGATTGTCATGCAAGGAGCTGAATGCATAGAACAGGATAGAAAATGGATATTGTGTCGTTAGTAGAAGACCTCATTAATTTGGCATCTAGGTATTAATTGTATTTCATTCAACAGATTGTGTGTGTGTAAGACAAATTGTCAGTCTGTGTTGTGAGTGTGAAAAGCCTCGACATAAATAAGAGAAAAGTTGTATCAGCTTTTGTCATAAAATATTTTAATTCGTTTCTTCAAGATTTTTAAATGTCGCAGTGAATTGTTGTAACTTTCATAAGAGCTTGTCTTTTTTGTTTTAGTTTTCATTCTTCATATTTGTGTGTGTGTGGTGTTTGTTCGTGAGTGCAAAGCGTTTAGAGTGGTTTCGGGGCAGTAGCTATATGTTCGTTGTTACTCAGACTCCCATGTGAAGGGACCTCCCATAGCGCAGTCATTTCCAGCCAGTCTGATAAAGAAGCACAGGTGCACACCAGCTCATAAAAGTATTTATTAATGCTTCCTAATGACCCAGCAGGTGATGTTGACATAGATATGCTTCAGAAAACAGTAGGTCATCGCTAAACTCCTCTCTCGTGTATTATTCTCTAAACTGTCCTCCACGTTGTGGCGACTCCTTGTGAAGCAGATGACAGTGTAAGCCTCCATTCACCTGCCATCTTGGAGTGATCTGTTCAGCTGTCCTCTCGCATACTTGAAAGTTTTTGCTTGTTTGTCTTCTATTGAGCTGGACAATGTGTTCGCTTGTCTGGCAAAACGGAGCAGAGAATGTGTAGAGACATTGGCCGTTAGTACTGTTGTTTGCTTGTAGGTTTGTAAACACTTTAATCTCTCCCGCTAAAAAAAAAAACAGGGAAGATAACAACTTTTATCTGACTGAGAGCTAGCACATTTAGTAAAGAGTACCATGTAAAACTAGGTGTTCATTGTCGTGTGGAGTTTTTTCTCAACAAGCAGGGAACAGTATTGTGTTAGAGTGACAGGTATCCACCAATAGAAAATGTAAAATGAATCTCTTCAGCATGGAGAACAGAACTTCACGTCGATAATTTGAAAACGAGATTGTGTAATAGACAGTGCCGCTGTCAGCTCCAGAGATAATAGCATCCACAGGAATGGCTGGATATTTTGTGGAGCCACGAAACTTCAGAATGAATCAACAGTGCCACTGGTTGGTGTATCTGTTGAGCAAAAGGTTTCTTGTTCGAAGCCATCCAAGTCCTGATATTGAAACTTTCATTCTTCTTCCTCCTACTTACAAGTTTCTCTGAAGAAATGGATGGAGGGTTAACGTGATGAGGGAGAAAGATGAACCATGTCTCCTCTATGCCGTGGTCTGGATATGATGGACCTTTTAGGTTCACTGCCCCGCAGGAAACCAAGCTAGGGACCTCTATTTCTACGAAAATATGTTCCTATGCGCATGAGTAACAAGTGAAACGAAAGGTGAATAGAAGCATTCGAGAGCAAGTACCTGAGGAGGTACGATTCTGTACTAGGCACGGTTGCCACACCTGTAGAACACCAGGAACCTCTACATGCAACAGTCAAGACATGTAAGGTCTTCTTTGGACATTGACCCGGCAAGACAATATGTCGAAAACTATCCTTCAAGTGCCTGATGGCCAGGGGAAGAACTGATTTACGGAGGTCAAAGACTGGACTGGTCGTCCTGTACAAGACCTGATGACTATTGCCCACAGTAGACAACAGGCGGGCCCTGTCAGCTGCCGCGTCCACCCATGTCATCCTCCCAACGACAGGTGCCTGTCAAAGGAAGAATATGACTAACTATACCTCTCCCTAACCCACGAAAGCATTTTTTTTCCCTTATGAATAAATACATTCTGACAGAAATGAGAATGTCTTACTGAACTGCTCAGAATTCTCTCGGCAGTTTAGCTCTGCTCAGTTTATTTAGGTTGGACATGATCTCTTGAACTTTAAGGAACGAGACGCTTTGCCAGTTAAATGTTACAAGGCTCGCTTTTACCCAGCTCCTTACAGTTTCTCATCCCAGGTCAGCAGTTCAGTTGTGGCCGAACGAGTTTCAGTCAATATTTGAGCTGAGTTCTGCCATATTTCTCTTACCACAGCTTCTTATGTATAACTGCTTGCTGTATGATCACTGTAATGCACACACATCCAATGCACACAGCACTCACGGTACATTTTTATGTTCTAACTTCTGGTTATTAACCATATGCACCTAACAGAAAAAGTTAAAAATCTCATAATATATCAACAGTGGAGCCTTGAAACTGTAAGTGGTTCATCGTGCCTAGAATTTGCCCTGTGTTACACCTCATTTCGCCTTCCCTGATCAATGCCCCGTGCCCTGTGCCATCTCACTGTAACTTAGTGGACAGAGAGTGTATCGTGGTGTCTTCTAGTTGCTCACCCGACAAAACTTCTGAACCTGTGCCGCCTGCTCAAGCCCACGAACTAGAGGAGGAGACTATAAAATGTACAAAATATTAAAAATATTAACCTTTTTAAAGTCGTCTTTCAGGTCGTCAGAGAAGGGGTTAAATACAGGCAGTCTTTCTCTTTTTTGGATACAGTCTCGACCGAATTCTATGAAGAGCTCTGGTTCTGACAACATTTTAAAAAAACAAGAATGTTTTCATTTGAATCACCGCTGGGTACACACCCAGCCTATCAGCGCGCGCTTTTCATGGGAATCGATGACGTAGATGTGGGTTGCTTTTAACACCTGGCTTGAGGGCAAGTCAATATTTGAACTCAGATTTTTATGGATAGATGGTCTTCATACGAATATGTGGTCGCAACAAAAGCGTGGGATTAAAAGAAATTATGTCAGTTGTTTGGTAACACTCCACGCATACATGCACATGCATCACACACACACAACATAAGGCAATTATATAAACACAAACCCACATGAAAGTCATCACTTGGATTTTCCCTTAAAGCCAACTTTATACACAGACAGAAAGAGATGAAAGGGGAGGACGAAGAAAAAAAGCAAATATATAAAAGTCAAGAAAGAAAAAAAATACAAAAATAAAGCCAGGAAGAAAGACGAAATAAAATGAAAAAAAATTACTAAAGTAAGAAAGAAAGAGGGTCATGCACTAACCTTAGCTGAGTACATATACACCTGTTGATTACAGTTAATAAAAAGTATAGAAGGACAAAGTGAAGATGGAAAGAAAGATATGAAGGGAGATAAGCCCACGTGCACAAAATCATTTGTCCTTTTTTTTTTTTTTGAAGAAAGTCCTTACATGGACCTCTTATGGCTGTTCAGTTCATACATATTGTTTGTCACTTATCTGGACATAAACGTGTATGAAGTCTTTATTTCTGTTGGAACAGCAGAACTCTCGTCATCACGTGTACCTCCTTGAAAAGACTGCTCTTCTCATTTTTTCCATTTGCTCGCGTGGCACAGCAGTGGATTGCACAGAGGGAGGCTGTCGCGTAAGATTCATTAAACCAACATTGAGCACTTTCCACCATTTTGAACCAGAGCAATAATAGGTGTTAGCAGGTTAAAGCTTTCAAAGGAGAACATATGGCCGTGGGGGGTCGCCACTGGACGAGTGGTTACAAAAATAAAGTAGACTGAACAAAGCCGCAACTCGCTGGTCTGGTCCTGGATGTCGTATTGGACTTTAGGTGGTGAGGCAGGAGGGTGGGGAGAAGTATACCTATATATCCAGCAGACTGTTAAGGACGAGAAGGTCAGAGCAGTCACGGAGAACATTCCATCAGGCTAAGAACCTCGCCTCGTTGAAGAGTTCAGTTCTTCAATTGCAAGATTTTCGTTTCAGGGCATGGAAGGTTGTGGTTTCTGAAACACTTTCCACAGCTGAGTGTTAACTTGACAGGATTCTGTATTAATCTTTGCTATTAATTTATTTCTAGAAAATATTATTACGGCAAGAAATTTGAACTATGTTGGATAAGTAACAAAAATTCATCGTGGATGTTGTGGTCTAATGGTTTTGCCTGTTACGAAATCTCTCCCTCTCTCTCCCTTCTATTTTCCAGAGAATCTTTTGCAATATTCCTTTATCTCGGTTTTCAAGTTTATTCATTTTCTTTCAGACTTTAATTTCAGAAAGAAAGAAATTCTCTGGATTTTGGGGTTTGTCGCTCTCTTGTCATTCTGGCCGGGCGTCTGTCTGGCTGGCACGCAATGTCCATGGGAGGACGCAAGCCTATTGCCCTGGAGTGACCCTAGTACCTGGGATTCTGGGTAAAATTCCAGAAGAAGGAGACCAGGTAAGTTCTAAGTGTCAGTAATCAGTTTTTTTCACATCACGCATTTGGGAAAGAAGTAACTAAGCTTTGTATTTGAAGGCAACAACTAAACACTCCGAGGTTTTCTAGTGTCAGTCCGTTCAAACCATTAATAGAAAGGAATTGAACTGTTAACTTTGCTGAATTTTTCTCAAGTGCTATATGCTTATTCTCATCTCAAATTTCTCTGTGAGATCTCAAATATCAACATCTATGAGATCTGTTTTTAACCAGGTCATAGTTCATAAACTAAGTAGTAAGTGTATTCCTGCCTCTCGTGCTTTGAAGGCAAAACGAATGCGATACACAAATGAACAGATGTGAAGTTACTAACTTCTACATCTTGTGGACTATCAATGTACACTGATATAATAATGGAACCTGATGATAACTTCTAAGGTAAAGGATTGTTTTAGATACAGTCTTTATCCGGGTAGAACTGTTCTTCAAAAGCAGGACTATGTTTTGCTGAGGGATACCGTTTAATTTTATATTTTTATGTTAGGTTATTATTCCTGAAGGCAAGCGAGTGGTACTCAATCAACAACCAGTCACATTAGCCACCATCACCATCCGGCAGGGGGCAGCACTCGTCTGGGGAAATGTGGACGGCATCACCCTACGCGTGCACTACATCATGGCAGAAGGGGAGTTCATTGTGGGTTCTGAGGATTGTCCCTTCACCAAACAAGCCCACATACAGCTTCTCGGTGGGTAGATGTGGAGACAGTTTATAGAACAAGAAAAGACAAGAACTTCCCTGTCTTTTCCTCCATTTCTTCTTCCTTTCTTCTCTCCGTTTCTAGCGTGCTTTGGAAAATTTACAGTTTGGAGATTTGATGAAGATCGTTGGGTCATAACTTCTAAAAGCCCAATCTGTTAGTTTGTAGAAGAGAAAAATGGACCACAATAATCATGTCTTTCGTATATTTCTAAACAAAAGTTTAATCTCTGTTTGTTTGAAATAACTTACCATTACTGGAAACTCCAACAAATGTATTACACAAATTTATATTATTTATATTATAAGAAAAGTCCACCGGACATGAAGGTCTGACACGCTTATGAAGTGAACTTCAATGTGCAAGAAAGTCTGACAGGCTAATTAAATTTACTTCAATGTACAGGAAAGTCTGACAGCCCGTATGTCGTAGAGACAGAGAACTTTGGGCGCAAGTTCATCGGTGTACCTGCCGGAGGGACACTTGAGCTGCACGGCAAACGGAAAACTTCGTGGACCAAGTTGGCCCAGACCATACCTTCGCTTGAGAACATTCCTTGTGCCGTGGTGTACAAACATTCCAACTATGATGTAAGTAACCTTTCCCCGTGCTAGCTTGCTGTTCCTGTCTAATATTCGCTCAGTCCGAGTATCCTCTGTCCATCAACATTACTATTCTATGAAAAGAAGTAGTGGAAACCGTTTTCCCGACATCTGGGTTTGAAGGGCAATATTCTAACCACTCGGCTATTGTCTGTCCAGTTGTTGTATTGCTGTGTTGTAGTTCAGATTGACAAGAGTTTACTGTGAGTTTCATGGTCATACTTGTCAGCTCTGCAGACCTTTCTTACAGAAGAACAAGATCGGATTGGAAAGACAGCAAGGTCTGCATGTCCTGGTGTGGCACGAGGATGGCAGTGTTCTAGACTTCGTTGTTTTGGCGGTCAAAGACTATCCCAACTTTCCTGAATTTCTGAGGAGTGAGTACACCTATGTGAAACGACTATTTCTTTAAATAAGATAAGTGTGTACACCTTTAGGAATGAATACCTGTACCGGTGTGTACGTCTGTTGATTGCAGCAATACCTGCCGGGAAGGTGATAGGTGTTTACGCTTTTGGGACTGCGGGAATCGGAAACAGGACATCCGATGGCGATTACATCCGATACATCGAATCTGCCATCAAATCTCTAGGTGGCGTCGCCATCACCTCAGCCGACATTGGTGACAGCTATGCCTTCCTTGTCCGCAAAGGTAGAGAGACGACAAATGTACGAAATCTCTCATCTACAGACGACAAATGAATTTTGGTTATTCCATGCCACAAAATGGCAAAAACAAATATAATCATATTTTTTCATCCTGAAAAGAGATAAATGCATTCTCCATCCCATGTGTAGACGACTTCTGTCACCATCTTGCTTCCAGATGGGGAATCCATGTTTGTGCGCTGCCGCAGAGAGATAAAAATATAATTGTTATTGCAGGTGACATCACATCAGCAACAGAGTCTCGAGTGCCAAGCGGTCAAGTGGGGTCCGGCCAGTACATCCACCTGACAGACTGGAACAGAGAACTCGACTTCCAGGTAAGAAGTTCATAGCACGTGAGAAAAAAAAAGGTAAAGTTAGGCAACAGGTTTTCTTTTTTAAAAAAAGACAAGGGAGAATGGGATGGGTGTTGAAGGGGGGAGCATCCAGAAGAAATGTAGCATGAGGTGAAGGACAGTACGGCGTATATTTTCACCCCTTAAGACTTCCACTTGATTCATCATAGATAATCTCCACGCTCCAGTCATCGTGAATAATATCTATGCTTCAGTGATCACAGGAAATTTATGTGCTCCAGTCATCATAGGGATTTCCCGAGCTTTGGTTCACAAGGAGTTGGCCAAAGGAACATGTACACGACACACATACATATATATTCATCTGTGTAAACCCGTTGTGTACTCCACAAACCATAATATATATGACCTTTCTCGAACATTAACTTACTTTCTATCTTCTCGGATCTTCGTTGATGATTGTGGTAATTTAATGCAATTCAATGTTTTCTTTTAGGTGGCAGCCACGTCATCCATACTGTTTGACTATTTCCGGGTATTAAGCTCTGGCGCAGCGTACCCGATACTCACACTTGCCAGTGAGGTCACAGGTTGGGAGCCAGGTAAGTACGATTGTGTACACAAACTATAGTCTGTTACACGGTAACGCAGGCAAACTCAGGGTTCACTTGCAGAGACTTGAATTCAGGTAACTTATAAACAACATAATCAATTTTCATAGATGATACTGTCACAAAGAAAAATCTGCAAGCATCAACAGTAGATGATTTATTATTGAATGCGAAGATGAACTGTGGTGTTTCTAGAGGACTATATTTTAGTTTGGAAGCAGTGTTTCATGCGTATCGCAATACGTATCGCAGATCATCTTTATATATACATACGCTTGGAAAATTAAGTCTGGTTTCGTTTAACTGAATAGAGAAATTAATTACTCCGAAAAAACATGTCTCTGGTTCCGGTTATTCATCCGGATATTCATCCTTTACGGGACCGAACTAGCTTTCTGTGAAACATCTTCAACAATTCGGAGCTGAGCACAAGCTAGCAAACAACCAATCAGAAAGCAGTTATTCATTTCCAGACTAGATTAAAACTGACAAAATTTCTTGTATTTATGTATGTGTTACTTCTGTTATATTGTCTTAGTGTGTGACCTGGATTATCTATCCTACACTTACATCATAATCAAATGCATTTTCTCTGTTTAACATTGTGACAGGTGACCAGATAGTGGTCGTCTCTACGGACTTCGATTGGAGGCAGGCTGAGGTTCGAACTCTCATCCCCTGCAGCACGTGTTCGCGGCGCCAAGTTCGCGTTAATGGCATGTATTGATTGTTGGTGATGTGAATACTGATAACCCACCCACACCTGTTGCTGTCACTACACCACTTGTGGCTCACATCTAAAGCTTTCTAGAACACGTGGTTTTTATCCATACAGATATTCACCTGATGATAGACACTTTCAATATTTTTTTTTTTTCCTTTTCTTTTTTTTTTTTTGATAAATAGTTTTAATGAATTAACTGGGTTGTTTTTTTTTCCAAGAAGTCATTTGACAGTCATGTTTACACCATGTGTTTGCAATGTTTTCACTGCCTGTTGAATAGACTGTTCTGTTTGTTTGCTCTCTCTCTCTCTGTCAGAAATGTCGGTCTGGTGGCGCTAATGTAGTGAGGATTGTCTGTCATTATTTTTACCTACCTACAAACACATGCATTCTGTTCATGGGTCATTCCATTAGTAATGCACAAACTTGTTCCATAGTGAACTCGTTGACCTCTTTGAGTGTAAAACCAAATTGTAACGATTTTGAACCATGTAGTTATATTGTTCTCTATTGCTTTTGATGAAGCGTTCATTGAAGTTCCTTTATTCATTCATTCACTCATTCATTTATTAATTCATTCATTCCCAGGCTTTATTCTTTGTGTGAGTTATTTTTTATTGCTCTATATTATAGTATTTTTATTGCACAGACTTTGTCCATTGTAAAGGCGCTGTGCATTGTTTCTGTAGAGACATTCCAGTACATGCACTACGGCAACTTCACGTACGACGTTGATGAGAGAGCGGAGGTGGGCATGCTGTCCCGTAGCATCCTCATTGAGGGTGTCATGGAACCTGCGTGTTATTACACCAACAGCATAGAGAAAAAACTGTGTGCCCGCTTTGGCATGGACACTTTTGGTGGAAACATAAGGGCGAGTGACTTTCATTTTGTCTTTAGGAAAATTAGCGACAAGTCTTCCATGACATGTAAACAACATTGCGGTTAGTAAATCGCGGTTAGTATGATGAAAAGTGGGATCTGAGTGTGAGAAAAGCTGACATTGAACGATGGGATGACAACACATATTTATATTTTAAAATTATATAATTTCTCATGTGAAATAATAAAATTGTATTGCACTGTATAGTAATTCCTCAACTTTCTTTCTGTTTTGTTTTTACCTAATTGTATAAGCAGAAAAAACGACAAACTTTTTATAATAGAATTTTATAATTTTTGTATTTCATTATTTTATAATAGAATAGTTATGCAGAATGATAAGTCAGAAAAAACAATAATAATGATAAGAACATAATAATAATAACAACAATAATAAAAAATAATGTTTGCTTCATTCTGCAGATCATTCGAGGTCATGCCAACGCCCACATTGAAGGGGTGGAGCTCTACCACATGGGACAGCAACCTTTGCTCAGTCAGCTGTTACTTTGCTTTTTTTTTTTGGGTTTGACTGTCGAATGGACAGAATCTTTATGTTTTATGTTAGCATTTCGAATCACAATGAAGATACTCCGGTCATGCTTTAGTGCTATCAAATGATGATCATCATGAGGCTCGACTGCTAGATGACAATATTGTTAATGATGTGCAGGTCGCTACCCGCTTCACTTTCACATGTGCGACGATGTACCCGGCATGTACCTGAAAGACAACACCGTCCACGACTCCTTCTCCCGCTGCATCACCATTCACGGCACCAACAAGCTTCTGGTGAGTTCTGGTTTCATGAGATCTGAGCACCGGTTATATCATATTCTCAACATAACACTAAGTACTGGTGAAATCTGAATACTGGTAGAGTACTAGTGAAATGTGAGGACTGGTGTCGTTTCATCAAACTTAAAAAAACAAACAAACACGAGGATCTATATTTTATTACAGTTGATCCTCAGAAATCTTTGATCTGTATATATATATATATACACAAATATTACAAGGAAGCCACGTCTTGACTGACAGAATGTCACACCTGGCCTCGTCTGACAGGTGCAGGGAAACGTGTGCTACAAGCACCTGGGACACGGCGTCTTCATAGAGGACAGTGTGGAGCAAGACAATATTATAGAACGAAACCTGATTATCGGCACCATGCATGGAACTCGTTTGATGTCAGATTCTACTATCGAATGGTGTCAGGAGGACTATCCTAACAACAATTTCGGAGAGAACTGCGAGTAAGCGCCCTTTGGAATCTTTGACTGATTAAGAAAAATTTAGTTGATGGCCATTGATTGCTCGCAAATGATCCAGGTCCCAAATTTTGATATCTTTAAGTGTTAAGGAAAAGCATTTAGATCAGAATATACATTTCAAATCATTTTGACATACAAAAGTGTTCAAGACGAATATGGTATAGCATATTCAGCTTTTAAAAGTTTGATATGTACATTCGTGAAAGACAAAACACTTTGAACGTTTAGAAATTTATTGACACACTAACATG
This sequence comes from Pomacea canaliculata, assembly GCF_003073045.1. Lineage (NCBI taxonomy): Eukaryota > Metazoa > Mollusca > Gastropoda > Architaenioglossa > Ampullariidae > Pomacea > Pomacea canaliculata. Next base: position 6,839,668 of record NC_037592.1, read on the forward strand.
TTCAGGAGCACAGTCAGAACAGCATAGAATTTTTACAAGTTTACTGATATACAAAATCTTTTATAAGGCTGAAATATATTGTATTTAATATTTCATCTCCTCTCCGCTTTTTTCTATTACTATTGTCATAATTATTGTTGTTATTAATTAGCCACGTCTCCTCCTTCTGGCTCACACATCCCAACAACGTAGTCAACAACAATGTTGCAGCTGGCAGCGACGTAAGAGTTTACTTTTCTTGTTTATTTTCCTCATCAACAAATAATAATTATATAAATTTTTAACAGCATGGAGCTTGTTCTAATATCCATATGAGAGGGGAAGGTGGGTAGATGATCATGGTGGTGGTTGTAGTGACTGGCTATGACTGACAAATACTGAGTATAATACAATCACTGGCTATGACTGTACGACACAATCCCTGGCTATGACCAAGAATAATTTCTACAAAATTATGAGCAAGGGGGACATAACTCACTGGATATCTAGAAAACTAGGAGCACGGAATACTTTTTGGGGAGCAAGTGGGTGGAGGGACAACACTATGATAATTAGCTTCCTGTCAACTTCCAACTTTGACCTGTCATTTGTCTCCAACTCGTGCCTCAGGGACATGGTTTCAAGTTTGTTTTTGCTGACCTCCCTTTGGGTCCGTCCTATGACCGCCAGGCGGAGCTGGGGCGGCCTCACTATCCGATGTACTATCCAATCCAAAGCTTTGCTGACAACACAGCGCATTCCAATGGGCAGGCAAGCACACGTTGATTCGTCTCAATTTTCTTTTCTAAGTTTTTAAATATACATTTTATAAGGCTGAGAAGTCTTTTACACGTAATGACCATGTGGTTAAAGTATCACTTTAATGCAATAAAAATTAAGGGATGCTCTTTATTTTTTTTTAAAAATAATTTCGATATGTTAAATTTCTTCGAATCTTGAAATTGTTATTTTTGTGTGGAATTAGAATTCACGCTACATAATTTTTGTATACTCTCGGTTGATCCAGTCAAATACATGGTTACATGCATCCTGGCCACACTGTCTTCAAATGAAAACAATTCTGTGCAGGCTGGTCTTTTCATGGACAGTAAACTCTCAACAGGCAGGCTACCCGAGGAAAAGGGGGTTCCAGAGAACGGTGTTCTTATGGTACAAAACGGTTATGACCCGCGTGACCCGCCGACCCCAGACGGTCAGTCGGTCTGGACTGAAATGCGGCGGTCAGTTTTGAATCCAATTAGTTCAGTTTCAATTAGTTTCTTCCTCTATAGGGAAAGGAAGGGGTTCTGGGAAAAAAAATGACAGCAGTCATGTGTGTAGATGTAATTAAATAAAGGTTACAGCTCTCTTCAATTTATTGTATAATATCATTTGAACATATTCATCTGAATGAATCATCTTTCCTCTTTAGCATCACATTCTTCAAAAATGGACGACAAAACGCGTGGCTTAAGGGAGGCAACATAAGAATGACCCAGTGCACGTAAGCTAAACTGTTTTTATTAATGACCGTTTTATCTGCCTTATTATTTATCATGTTAATGGAGTATACAGTGGTACCTCGACATACGAGTGCCCTGACATACGAGTGTTTTGAGATACGAGCCGCCGAGCGAGCGATATTTTGCTTCGAGATAAGAGCAAGATTTGAGATACGAGGAATCGCACACTACACCGCTGCACACGACCCCAACATGCGGGGCGGATGTTGGGGTCGTGTACAGCGTCTAACAGTTTCTCCCACCTCAGACTAGACCTCAGTCTGTCTGCTTGTTTCCCTCGTTTTCGAAGCATTTTTGATAAGTTGGGTTCGCGTTTTTTTTGCTTTTTGTACATTTACAAAACATTATCACATTTATTTTTGTAACCATGGGTCCGAAGAAGAAGATGATGTCTATTGAATTAAAGCGCGAAATCGTAGAAAAACATGAGCAAGGTGTGTGAGTAATTGACTTGGTGAGGATGTACGGGTGTAGCACATCAATGATATGTTCTGAGCTTAAACAGGAGTTGATAAAGGGTACAACGCCAGCTAGGGGCATTACAATAATTTCTAAGCTCCGGACTTCTCTCCATGAAAAGATGGAGAAACTATTGATTGTGTGGGTGACAGAGAAGCAGCTTCAAGGAGGAACCTTAACACAAAGCATCATGTGTGAGAAGGCACGAGCGATTTACTGTGATTTGCTGAAGCAGATCCCACACACTTCCACAAACGAAGAATTTAATATGTTTTTATAGAATATGTATTTGTTATTCATAAATAAATGTCTCTTCTTGTAAATACACTTTTTCTTATTCAAAAACAACTGAGGTGGTGTTTTGGGAGCTGGAACGGATTAATGGCATTTCAATTAATCTCAATGGGGAAAATTGCTTTGAGATACGAGCAATTTGACATACGAGCAAGGTTACGGAACGAATTAAACTCGTATGTCGAGGTACCACTGTACTTGTAAACTTTGTTAAAGTTTTACTTCGCTTTTCTAAACAATGACATGACCGAAAACGATTTTGCTTGTCCGATCTTCTGAGATCTGCATCGAGGAATCAACTTTCAGACTTGCAGACTCACCTCAGGGCCTGGCAGGTGGCACCACGGGCTTTGAGACTGGCACAGAGGTCACCAACAGCATCTTCATCGGCGAGACGGACAACGTGGGCCTTCCGTCATCATACAAGGTGGACACCAGCAAGTACACGTCCGTCAAGTACGACCTCGACAGGTCCTTCCCCACCACACCGTAGGTACTCTCCACGGTTAGAGATTGATTGTCTGGTCAGTTAATGAGCGAACGAAAGGTGGATGAACAGGTGCATAATATGACCGGCAGTTGAAATATTTTTTTTTTAATTTTTAGGCCCAGATTTAATTTTTTTTATAGTAAAGTTTGGTGTGTTCTTCAAGTCTTTGAAAGAAGACAAAATAAAATAATAAAGAGCAGAAGTAGTAAGTCACCATTATGTGGTTGTATGTGTGTATAATGATGTGTTTAGTACCTAACGTGTTGCATTTTGTTTTTCTAGTTAATGAAATCTAATTTCTTTATCTTTTTTTCTGCTTTACGAGTGCATACTCACTTGCTCGTCTTTTTATTCGCACTTTCTGAAGATCTCATCAATTTATTACCTTTATACCTTATTTTTCTCTTTTTTGATTTTAAACTGTAGTTTCTCTCTCTCTCTCTCTCTCTCTCTCTCTCCCCTTTGTAATAATTTTCTATTATCTGCGTCATCTATATATTCAGTACCCACTATCTATCTTCTTTACCCACTGATTAGAATATAGCGCCCCTGATTTTTTTTCTAAATATATTTCCATCCTGGTATTTCTTTTGAATACGTAGGTACGAGACCCTCACTGGTGTGAGCTTGTACCAAGGACCAAACATTGTCAAGAACACTTATTTCAATCGCTTCTGGAACAAGATTTTGAACAACAACTGGAAAGATTCCAACGGTTTAAATTTGATCCGATACGGAGGGGGCCTGAGCTTCAAACGCTCTAACGCTTATCCCACTATGACGTCATCATACGTACAGAATATCACGTTTGGATACTGCGACGGGGTAAGTCCAAATTATCTTAAACAACTTTAATGAAGAGTTATAGTAGCTGCAGTTATCTCCTGTGTAGCTTTTAAACGATCAATCAGGCATGTTTAGTTAAAAAATATATAATTTTAATGATAATGAAAACAACATTTTTAAAGACATCTCATTACTTATTGACATACGTCTCGATATTAGTTGTTAAACATTTAGGAAGGTGTAGGTTTATTTTCAGATTTCCGAGTTCGGTACAACATTCAGTTGTTGTAAGATAAAGTTTCTTAATTCTGAGAAAATGTTTCAGGTGGACGGGGGCAACTGGGTTTTCCACGGCAACGCCTCCATTGCTGACTGGGAGGAGCGTGACGGCAGCCTCGGGGTGTTTGTCAGAGACGCCGACGGTTCCGTGACGGGTACGGCCAACGCCTCCATCGTCAGAAACATCCCCTTCTACAAGGGTCCTGAGTGTTCGGACAGACCCAACTGGGGCATGACGGTCTGTCCCTACCGTTACGTCAAGGTGAGCTTGCTGAGTTCATTCAGTTCACTCCCTTTCACATCGACCACATCCATCTACAAGTATTGTACATCCATCTAAAAGAACTTACAATATTTTTTAAATGTCATAGCATTATAAAGGTTATTTAAAATGAAAAAACTTTCCAAACCCTGGCACATGACATCTAAAAGAAAGGTTTAGGGAAAGAATGATATTCATTTTTCCCTATTCGTGGTTCTCTCTTGTATTGATGACTGGAATCCCGCTGGAAGGGTAATCAGGTTTACAAATTTGTAATATGTCAAAGATTTGTTATTTGCTCTTATTTGTAACAGATGGAGATTCTGGGAGATGGGGGAAACCTAGCGAGTGACAAGCGAGACAAGACTCCCATGATCGCAAAGCGTGACGACGCTCCGTATGACGAGCCTTTCGTGATAGAAGGTCTGGTGCCACCTGCTTGTCTCGTTTTCTTCTCTACACATTGTTTTCTTTTAGAGACCAGTTGAAATACCGGAGAAGGGTTCCATAAGAAGGATTCAATGTTCATCATCTGCTCTTTTTGCTTTATTTCAGTCGGATGCATTCATCTATAATTTCAGGTACAATCAGAAACGAATATCTTTTCCGCACACAGAAGTCTTACCTCATCGACTTCAACACCCAGGTGAACAAGGCCGCCTTTCCAACCGAGATGAGCTTTTACGGATATGGAGTGGAGAAGTATGGAAGAAAATTTACTTGCTTTTCAAGGATGGTGGTTCATACACACTGTCACTCTTCGGTTTTTGTTTTGTTTTGTTTTGGTTTGGTTTTTTTAAAAATTTGTTTGTTTGGTTGGTTGTTTTTGTTTTTGGTTTTTTTTTTTTGGTTTTTTGTTGTTGTTTGTTGTTGTTTTTTTTTGTTGTTGTTGCTTTTTTTAAGATGGACAACTCTACTTTAAACTTATTGCACGTAATCATGTCTTTAGCGACCAAATAATGATTTCCCCAATTAACTGATATTTGTGGAAAATGCTTCTGTCACTTTTCATTTCTAGTATTTAAAATGTATTGTATTTCAAATTTTGTATTTTATCATTTTTTAAGTAGATTTGGATGGTGAATAAAGACCATCCTACTGACAAAAATGTGTATCTAAGGGTGGGGATGATACCTGCAAAGGTAAGAAATGTTTAAAATATGGTTTTACGTTTAGAGGCGACGTGGTGCGCATAGGAGTGTGCCAGCCCCTTGATGCGGAGGGCTACTGGGTGAGGAGCGACTACCCGGCTGTCATCAAGGACAATGCCACGTGGGCATCGAGTCTGGAGGAGCTGGACGCAGACACAACGGGTAGCGTCTTCTTCCACGACAAGCAAAACGGGTAATGATCTTGTGACCCTAAAAACATCGTGAAGAAAGGGTAGTGACATTATAGCCCTGTCGGGGTCATGGAGAACGAAAAAAAAAAAAAAACTTTAGGCCCTGAGACCGACAAGAAGACCTGATAATGACCTGTGACAAAATGTTTATAAAAATGGAGTAGATTGAGCTTGAAGCTTGTCAAAGGAATGACAGAAAATGATAGCGCATCATGGGATAATTTTTTTCTTACAATTTTTAATCATATGCGGGGATTTGATCTCATAACCTTTCATCCAACAGCGTGCAACTGCTTTTGTCTATTATTTTCGTGGCAGAATTTTGTTCTTCAAGCTGCTTAGTCTCCATCAGAGAACCAACGACACCCAGCAATGCCCATCAGGACTCTGCAACAGGGTCAAGTTCGTGCTAAAGAGCGGCAGCAGAGACAGGATGAGATCCTGCTTTGGAATTTCTGTCCCACCTTTTCGTGATAATACGGTGAGGACTACAGTAAGATGTGAACCAGGAATGAAACCAAACCTCAAAGCAATCTCACAACTGTAGATTATTTTAGTTCCCACAGATGATCTTTGTTCTTTAAACATAAGAGATACTCTAGAGACAGTCGGACTGGAGGAATCTCTGAGCAAGAAAAAAGGACAGAAAGGTTGTTGAAGGAAAGTCTTAAAAAATTATTTTCTTCTCTTCAAGTCGTTATCGGAAATGTCGTTGCTGCTGTAATGTGTTTTCAATAACAAAGTACATGGTTCTTCGACTGTGACGGTGTCAGGTATAAAGACAGTTGCACCTAACACGAAGTCTAACGAAGCAATCATTCGTGTGTCTGTAAACAGCCCAAGCCCGATGTGCCACTTCCCAAACCATGTCCAGGAATCGGCTCCCCTCAGGTTTGCATCAAAAACAGAAGCTTTTATAATTACTGAAATGGCTATGCGCAATTTTTCGTCTTTATAATCTTGATGGCCTGTTAGTAAATAAATATTCGTCAAGAACTGACGTTCAATAGGATGTTTGCTAATAAGCTATTGGCGAAGAAATTTTAATTTTTGATATTAATTTTTTAAACTCATTTGAATGTTACCCAGGTCTGGGTTGTCTGTCACCTATGGGATCAGTGTGTGAAGGCTTAGGACATATCACGACAGGAGAACAGATGAAAGTAAATGTACAAAGTGTGACCGGGGTCACGCAATTATGACCTTTAATCAAGTAGTTGACATAGACAATGAGACACTTTGCAGGAGTATGTCAGAAGAAAAACTCGGGTTGAGAGCCTTTGTTTTAGGGTCTTACAATCAGCTTTTAGAATTGTGGGCTTTTGTTTAAGGGTCTTGGAGCACTCGACTGGTCAAAAGTGGACTTCGTTGTTCGTGAGAATTTCTCTGTACCTTGTGCGCAAGCGCCTCCTGCCGGTACGTGGTCCATTTGTTTACTCTTGGCTAAGCTTCAAAATAAGTCTAAAATATCATTGGCTCTGGTTTTGCTAGCAAATGCTTTATTTTAAAAGTGTGGGCACAAATCGAAGACTAGTAAGGTAAAGGGGATTAATTAAATAAAAATGTGTTCTCAAGTACCATCGCTAACATTTTATCGGGAAGAAAAATGGAAACATCAAGTAACATTTTAGGAAAAATATTTGTTTATGAGTGTCATGACATCAAGTCAAAAATATTCTTTGCTGAACGCATACAGGCAACAAGAATCCGACAATAAAGGGGTGTTATACCGAGAAGGGCAACGAACTGTTGGGGAACGAGGTGAACGAACTGGCGAGCTCCATGACCCCGCGCTGGTGTCTAACCAGGTGAGTTCACCTCTCCCTACCTGACATGGAAACAGTTACTGAAGAAAGATGGAGGATCTTTCGTCGCTCACCCTCCTTTCTTTTTACTCCATCCACTACGCCTTTATATATTCTTTATCATATTCACTCTACGCAAGAGTGGGAAAGGTAGTTTTTTCTGAACTTACTTTCTACTTCTTTCTGTCTTCAGTTTCGTCACCTCACCTTTATTGTTCATCTCTCTGTCTATTGAATTATCATTGAGTTTCGCTTTTCATTTTTCCTCTCTTCAAGTTTTCAACTGTGTTTATTATATATATACCTTCTTCTCCAATTTTCTTAGTAATTTCTGCTGAGGTGAGACTAAATTATTCTACGCACAAAAAGTATCAGGCTCAGATGCATATGTTTTTTCAAATCCAAAATTTATGTTTATCACTGTAAATAATTATACGTGGTTTCTCTGTTTTTTGTTATTCTCTTTTCTTGCGCCCTGTGAACGATTCACCACAGATCGTGAAACCTTTTCAGAACCGAAAATGCATGAAGTGCATGGACTGGTGGTTTGCTTGTAGATGAAGTAAGAACACAAACATCCAAACATGCATACACACCAACAAACGACGGCGGCAACGAATGATAACATCGTCAATTCCCCATCAACCGTGTCTGTGCAGATGTAAAGGAAGAGGCTACACGTTCGCGGCCGTGACGCGAGGCAAGCGATGCACGTGCGGCAACACGCTGAACGACGGTGCGGCGCAGACGCTGGACATGAGCCGCTGCACGAGCCTACCCTGCAGTGGTGACGTCACACAGGGGTGCGGCGACAAAGGGGCGATACTCGTCCTGCAGACCCAGCAAAGTGATTATTTGTTTATTCATTTACGTCTGCTTATACATATGAGCTTGTGTGTGTGTGTATTCTTTGCACGTCCTTTAGTCAGCTGTACCTGCTCGAGATAGTTATATTTCTGCTAATTACGATGGTTGTCTTCTCTTGAGGAGTTTCTCCTTTTCCTTTCCGACCATCTTCTATACATCCTCCTTTTTTCCTGGTGTGATTGATGGAGGGAGTTGATGAAGAAGACAGTGCAGCAGATGATGGCATATTTTTGTAGTCATTTCATAAAACAACACAATTACGAAATAGGAAATTTTGCTTTTCTTGATTCCTTTCTATGACTTGAGTGCAATGTTGTAAAAAAAAATTGTCGTCTATCTGATGTTTTTTTTTATCATTGTTAGAAATTGCTTTTTTAAAATTATGTGCAGAATTCTATGGGAGTTGCGCTTCATTATAAAAGTTACCCTTCCGTATATTCTCGTGTGTCCACGCTTATCAATCTTCGTGCAGGTGTATTCACCGAATTTTATATTTTGGCTTCAGGTTGACAAAACCCTAACTCTGAAAATTTGCTGACCAGCACCGAGATACTTGTTCGACACAGCCTTCTCGCAACGATTTCACGGAATACTCGACAAGAGGCCGAACCTTCATGATTTAGGTTGTAAAACTATAAACATTCAAAAAATAAAGTTCCTGATGTCATCCAACCACTTAGTGTGTTTATTTTCGTTATCAGGTGCCTATCTCCTCCTCCCCTCCTCTGTTTTATTTCAGAGAAACGTGCATTCAAAGTGTAGCTTCATTCTGATCATAACCTACGACTACTACACCGAAACTGTGGGTCCATCGCTGCCACGTGGGTAGTATCTCAACAACGTTTGTACTTACCACGAAATAAACTGCCGTCAAAACACTGTTATCAACCTACACTCAACCTCAGGTTCAGATACCCGACTTTGTTTCTCGTCCATGTTCTAAGCGGAGAAATAAAAACAAACAAATAAAGGAGAAATAAAAACAAATACTGGTAAAGAAAAATCATTGGTGTGTGGAGAGGAGGAGTTCCAGGTGTTATTTTTCTGACTCAGTAACAAAGGCTGATAAACAGTCAGGCCTGTATAATAAGTGTCACATGTAGAGAAAGGACAGTGTCCTCAGTTCCCTAAGGGCTAGCGTGCGCCTCCAGCAATAGTTCTTTAACCACTCGTCTACCGGTTTATCTAATTATCTTAGATCGAACAAGAGCATGTCAACATTTACGATGTTAATGAAGTTCGATAATGAGTTCCACAATTTTTCCATTTACTCTAGTTACAATGGGCAGTGCCTGAACCCGCAGAGAACAACCAACGAATACAACCACTTTCTTTGTTTGCACAGGTGTGTCTACTGTCCAGTTGGTAAAACTTCTTGTTTGTCATGAGCCTTGGATTTACTCTCTCTAAATAAACATGGAAATTCCTAAATAATCAAATGCCAAGACGACAGAAACGCATGTACACTTCACTGTACTGCACTTTTACTAGAGTTCACTGTGAGTCATTTTATGCTCAGTATATGTTAGAGAGACTTTTTTGTTTTGTTTTTGATGTTCCACAATGTCCGCTGTTCTTTAGAGGAATAAATAAGTACCTGTTATTTCTTTTTATCAACACCCTGCATCTTATTAGGGATCAGTTAACACAAACTACTATAACCCCAATCAGGATGCAATTAATCCACAAATATATTCACCGTGTTGTGGCTTTCTCGATACTAAAAACCTTTCATTGTTATCTCTTCTTAATGAAGAATATATTAATGATCCCGATAATAAAAAAATTTATAACTTTATTTTCCGGAACAGTTCGGTCACATCAGTCTCGTACCCATACCTTCATGTCTATGCATGCATGAAGTAGGCAAGTGCTCTCTGTAAACAGCTCACAAAACTCGTGTCCTTTGAAGGACAATAAAAAGGACTTCATAGAAGAACCAGAGCTAGCGGTGACGGGTTTCAATTTCCCACAGAAACATAAAAATATATTAATACACCAAAGAGTCTTCTTATCTCTAGAAGTTGGAGAACAGCTGCAGCGTGTGGACTGTTCGTGAAGTATAGTGATAGGCGAGGTAGATGGGTGGGTGGAGTGGGTTTGTAGGTGTATGGGATGGGTGTGTTTTGCATGAATGTGGCAAAGAAGACATAAATACCTGGAACAGACGAGAGTACGGTCATTCAGAAAGCTGTATTCATCTCTAGCGTCTCTTTGTCTGTTTGGACGCCGAAGGACACCAGGTAAGACTTCATAATCATCGCGTTGCTTTACCTGACAGATTGTTAATCTGAAACTTGTACCAGCGGTCCTGAAAAACTAACGAGAGACTGCCAGCATGTCAGCAGAGTTGGCTTGAGGCTTTCTGGCAAGGTTCTGATGAAAAAATATTTGTTGAATATTATGCAACCACAATGTTGGACCATACGCCGAAACTATTTACATGGCATTGACAATATGGGTTTGCTGACAGCTTAGATCGAAAATAATGTTGGTCTTTCCCGAAACAAGCATGTTTTTTCGAAATTATCTAAGATATTTCAACAGGAAACGTAATTCTCTGTTATTTTACAGACATCCATGCATCCATACATTTATCCATACAGACATATATCCACACATACTTAAATACATACATATATTCGTTGTCTGATCCTAAATGTCGAGGGATTATCCTGGTTCCTTAATATTGGTTGTCGTGAGTCATTATTCAACCCACTAACAGAATGATTAAGCAGAAACTGGAAGAATTAAGCAAAATATTTCTATTTACAGACGACGACTACATACGATTAATACTTATTTTTCGCGTCAATTGATCAGCTATTTTAAAGTTTTGATAAAGATACTGTTAAAATCATACATTTTGTATTTTTCATCACCAGTAATACTTATTGCATGACTAAATACAATAGGGGGAGGACGTTAATTTTGTTTATTGACAAAATTTGATTACAGCAGTTTTTGCCAACGTTTTCTACTTATTCTCTGTTTGTTGGGAGGGGGGAAGTTATCGACTGAAATAAAATAATTTCTGTTCAGACTTGTAATTGGAAAACCACTGTCCACTAAGCACATGATTTCTTGGCATGATTGGATTTCTGCTCTTTGTCATCAGTATTGAAGACGACATGTAAAAAAATGCAATGAAATACAATAGAATATAATTCTATATTAATTATTAATCCACATTGGCAATTAAAGGCAGTGCTCATACGCTAGCAATATACAGATACGTACAGACATATACGTGTTGACTACACCACTGTACATACATATGCAACTAGAGACACTCTGTCTTCCATCTCCAATGTGTGGCTGGGACTACGGGACGCCTAGTAACCTATTGTTTACTCTTATTTTATCGAGCGAAAATTTGCCTTCGCATCATGGGTGTCTGGGGATTCAACAACATTGTCTTGGTTATGCGTGCATATATAAATGCTCCATCTGTTGCACGTCTTCATCCAGCCAGAAAAATCTTTCCACTCACTGCTCCTCACTCAAATTTGCTGGTGGCATGTGTGTGTTGCGCTCTCATTAGTCGACAAGTCTGCTCATGTTTCAAAAAAAAAGGATAACAGACTGATGATGCATTTTTTTGCATACTATTAGTCTGTCATCTTGGCAAACTGTTGCTGTCATATAATAAGCACATGTGAAGCAGAGCTCTGTGTGGGTGGTTAAGCATGGCTCAGCTAAGCTGCAGGTGTGAATATTTTGTTTTGTAGGTCTTTCAACGTTTATAATCCCTTCTCTTTTGTATTATCAATACAGATACAAGCATTTGGAATAGTGTTTCAACGACTGACGACAGTTGAAGAAAATATTGATTCCCAGGATGAAGGAGGGTTATGTCCTGGTGATGACGTCGCTGTGGTTACTGGGCGGCGTGTCCAGCCAGGACTGTCCGTGGGAGGAACAGGGTTTGTTGCCATGGAGCGATGCCATGACCTGGGAGTCTTTTCTCATACCCAGTGAGGGCAGTGAGGTATGTGGTTTTTGTCACCGACAAAATGCAGAACACCAGAACCAGTCAAATAATCTGGTCATTAAAATATGTTTCTGTTTATACATCATTAATACGGTAATGTTGTTACTTTGGGGTCAGGTTGCATGAAGATGTTCTGTTGTGACTCCTTCCTTGCCAGAAATGACCAGTTATAAGTAGTGCTTTGATCACGCTGTACCAAGATGATTGCTTGTAAGTCATTCTTTTCCAGTCTTGACAGATGATCACATATAAACTGTTCTTTTCCTCTCTGTACATCGTTTCTAAGCCATATTTGTCACCCTCTGGACAGAGATCACCGTTTGTTTCTAAACGGTTTTTAAAATAAAAACAGATCTTGATTTCGACGGGCAAGAGAGTGCTTCTGGACATCCAACCACCTCGCCTGGCTACTATCACTATTCAGAAGGGAGCAGCTCTTATCTGGGGAAACGTCTCTGGCCTCGTGCTTCGTGTGGAGTACATCATGGTAGAAGGAGAATTCATTGTAGGGTCTGAAGTTTGTCCGTTTATCCACAAGGCACACATAAAGTTGTATGGTAAGCTATTTTTACGGAAATATGGAGTGGCATTAGGATAAGAACACAAATAAAAAAGTTTAAAAAGTTAAGCATAATTTTTATTTGAAATGTACTAAAAAGGGTAAATTAATTGTTTCCTTAGATCTAGGAATATTCTTCAAAAAGCATATAATATAAAATAAAAAAAAATTAGGGGCACTCTTTGAAATATTTCATAACTTTCTTTCATGAATAACTGTCAATAAATTGATAATTTTGAAATTTGTAATCAGATTTTTAAGAGCTTGAGACCTAAGTAAAAAAATTACCCTCTTTAATACCTTTCAAATAAAAGTGTGTTTTTAAACATTACTTATTCATTTTCTGTTAAGTTTTTATTCTTTTTTAAAATTTTGTTATGCATCGGGTTATCTGACTGACGTGTCGCATTCTATTTATACACACTTTCAAGTTCTTGACACCTCAGTGATGTTAAGCGAAAAGCCCTGGGCACACACAAAAGAAAACGTTTAGAGAAGTTATTTCCACGATACTTTATTTTTGTTTGTTTGTTTGCTTGTTTGTTTTTTAAATGCAATCATCCAAGGGAAGGAAGTATTACATGTTTGAACTTTGTTATCGATTTCTTTCATTTTATTTTTCGACTTTATTTTCTTCTTGTAGGCCGTACTAGGGGAGGTAACTTTAGTAAACAAGTCCTAGAACATTACTTACCTATCTCCCCTAGCAGCCTATATGCTATCATGCAAAATTAAAATTATGCAAACAAAAATTAGTTCACCTCTTATGGACTGCTGGGTTAATTTTACATTGTCACCAGAAATAAATAACTGTCGAAGATTTCAGACCTGTAGGATGATAGGAAGTTCGTGAAAATCGATGACAAAATTCGACGTACAGACAGAGTTAAATAAAAGTGTGTAAAAACCTTATATATGCGTATAAAAAATCGCCTTTTTATGTCCGTCGATTTTTACATGCCTCTCTCTCTATATATATATCAAAATAATTAAAAGTCTCAATCTGACTTGTTATTTTTGTTTTCTAAATAAAGAAAAACAGTTGTCTTTTTCTTAAACGTGTTTGATCAGGTAAATCAGACAGCCGCTATTTCATTGATGACCCAAACTTTGGACGAAAGTTCATCGGAGTTCCAGAAGGGGGTACACTAGAACTGCACGGCAAGCCGAAAACATCTTGGACCCGTCTGTCCCAGACTATACCAGAACTCGATAACATAGAGTGTGGTGTTGTCTATAATCACTCCAGCCAATTGGTAATTTCTCGCTCTTATAACTACAGTTTTCTTTTTTCTTGTTTTTTAGTTTTGTTTTGTGTTGTTTTTGGCTTAAAATCTCATTCTGTAATCATCCCTATACAGATAAGCCTATATATCAATCTACGATCAAAAACAACTGTGAATATATTTTCTTACAAGGGATAAGTTTTACTTTAAATAAATTGTTTGACGTACATTTCGAAAAAAACGAGTAATTGAAGAAAATTTGGTAAAGAAATGCATTAAATATTTCACCAGGAACAACATGACCCCCAAAAATATTGCAATGGTATTCATTATCAAACTGAAACTTAGGAAAACGATAGGATACACTCTAAGTAGAAAATAAGCGTCATGTTATGTTAAGTTTGCTAGCATACACTTTATTAGCTTACTATATTGTGCAAATAAACTAGATCGGGAAAGAGCGGCAGAAGGGACTTCATGTCATCATCTGGAACGAAGATGGAAGCCCTTTGGACTTCGACGTCTTCGATCTCAGAACCTTTGAAAATGTCTCAAAATTCGTTCAAAGTAAGTAAAACGCAAACTTCTGGGAATAAGAAGACCCTGCACTGCAAAATGATGATCTGTTTTTTTAAAAGTGCAAAAGAAGTTATAAAACTACTTACTACAAGGTATTATGGGGTATCAGCATATTATTTACTAAAGGTCATGAGTATACTGTTTATTATAAGATCTCCTGATGCAGGTTATTGTCATCTGGAAACGTTGCCAAAAGAAATGCTTACTGAGTGTCGCGACAAGTGTTTACGCAAGGGTATCCAGCAACAAGCACGTGTACCTAGGGATAATATTACTGTTTTCCATAACGTTTCCCTTAAGGTACTCTGACAACGCTTATTAAACTTCTCAAAAAAAGAGACAAAAAGCAATACATTTTATTTTTCAGCCATTCCTGACGGAAAAATCATCGGAATGTTCCTCTTTGGCAGCGATGGCATCGGGAGGCGCGGCGACCCAGCTCAAAACGGAAAACTCGCCTACCTGGACATGACAATACAGAAACTTGGTGGTGACGTCATCACGAAAGTCACGGACACCGACTCGTACTCTTTCATCGTTCGCAAAGGTTCAAAGGATATACAATTTACTTATTTTATTATCGATGACATGCTACGATTCGTATTTTAAAGCCTGCCACAGTCACCATTACAAGTGCGCATCAAGTGAAAAATAAAAGAAACCACATGGTTACATGGCATGGCCAACTCTGCTTAGCGGCTGTAGCAGATTTAATGTATTTTTGTTGTCGGTTCATTTAAGAAGCTGAAATGTAAACATGGCAGACTTTTCCAAACTTCAGGAGACCCTTCATCTGCAAGTGAGTCCTACCTGCCAGACGGTCAGAGGTTTCCAGGTGAAGAGCGATATCTGCACCTTACCGACTGGAGTAACACCTTGACTTTCAGGTAAGCAGGAGTTAATCTTGTTGTCACTAATTAATAATGTGCCTCTGT